>NC_057801.1:346614685-346620493 GCF_018294505.1 Triticum aestivum
CCTTCAACATTTGCATTGCCACCGCATCCTCCTTGGCTTGAGCTACCTCCAACCTCTGACATTGTGGTCGACACAAGTTATCCGTACATCCGCCCTGATATGCACTATATACTACTCTCAAACATTCAACAATTCCACTAACCCGAAGAATCCCTGAATGTGTATCCAGGCTCACAGTCACAGTCATGACGCTGGATCCTCCCACAAGAATTAGTTCCATCATCAGCTGCCCCTCCTTCCATGCCAATTCCAGAACCAAGTGCAGCAGCAGCACCTCCACCTGTACAAAAGGAAAGGACAGTTTTTTCAAAACAAATAGCCCTCGACTAATCAAAGCTGGTAGACACCGTGACATGCACCGGCACCACCGCTAGCTGAAACATCTGAGATGCTTATCTCTGGTTCACCCACCCTTTTGGACTCTGTCGCCACCCTTTCCAGTGCCACCACTGTATTATAACCTTGCTCCTTGTCACTTCCTGAGGATGAAGCACATTGCTTGTCAATGGGTTGGTCATATCGATAACACAGACTCTTTTCACGGGCACTCAATTTTATATTACCAGCACGACGCGCACGAAGGTCATCATCCTCACTTGCCATGCTGTGATTATCACTTGAAGTGTCTTCGGTTTCTGAGGTTTCCGATCGACAAATCGTTTCAACAATGTTCGAGAACCTCACTCTCCTCCGCCTTTTGTTGCCTCTTTCTGACTTCTTATTCCCCTACCGTCTCCAAGACCACTTTGGCAGAACCCATGTTCCCTGTCTCGGAGGCACCACCAACATACCTCCGTCCTGTGAACCACATTTAGGCTGTGTTCGGGAATCCTCTGCTCCTCCGTCAGGGAGCGGAGCGGGCGGAGCACCACTTTCGCCGCTCGCTAAAATTGAACTGGGTGCCGCTCCGCTCCACGGCGGAGTTACAAAGCGGAGTGATTCCGAACGGCCCCTTATTTAAGTATGTATTTCAAGCACATTTCAATTGACAAATTTATACCACAGTTGACTAACCTACAATTTTTGCCTGCCAGCGACGATTACTGTTTCCGGCAGCCACATTTCTCCCAACAACTCCACCTATGATCGACACAATACCTATGTCAGCGACATGATTGGGAGAATTGTGTTCTTGTCTCTACCACTAACTTAATATGAACTGTACGACATAATACTACTTTTTTCAGTATCATACCTGTCAAAGCACCCTCATCAAAGATCTCCCCAATCAGGAACCAATTGTAACCATTAGTACCATGCTCACTACTCTATATTTTCCAAACTGAAATAACAAATTCTTGTTCTCTTCTCCTCAATAGTTCTCTCCCGAGTCTGTCGAACAGAAGCATCATATACTTCTGCACAAACATATCCATTAGACACCATCACTCCTTTATGTGCTCATCGTTGCACATAAAACACCTTCGAAATACGGCTTTGTCCATTTCTTTCTGATCTCGAGAAGTTGAGTCATGTATGGGTGTCTCCATAGGTTGTATTCATCCAGCAGCATCACCCACCCATTCTCAAACCCATCTACCGTGAGCATGTAGTTCACCACCTCATGGGACTCTGCTTTGAATTCACTCTTATTGGTGTACAGAGGGCCCAACGTTTACTTTGCGTTCTTGAGCATGTGACACTTGCACCGCCAGCATGTGGTGTCTGGCATAATGCTCTTTGATAGCCAGCTCCATAGCCTGAATAGGGTATGCAAAACACACCAGGAAAGCAAGAACTTACCAGTAAGTATAGTCATCAGAGGAGCGCCGCCCATCACTCTAAGAAATTCTGAGAAAACATTCAGAACTCTCAGTTGTCTCATCACAAACAAGCACCTCTGCCAGGATGGTACTCTGGAAATGACTATTAACACCAACAATAGCCTGAACATCATTTCGTACAAATTAGTCCAGTACATGGTGTCAAATGTTATCACATCCCTGAAAAATGTGTACTGCAGCTTGCTGTTTTCACTTGCCCACATCAGGTTGTTAATCCCGCCCTCATTGTCAGCCTGAATTTTGTATGTGAAATGCGGATCCTTGGCCCCAATTTCAGCAAACACCTCCATCATCATCGACCTGCTCCCTATTTATCTTCCCACGGAGATTGCGCAAAGACCTTTTGGTGAATGGCACATTCTCCATTGATCCAAAGAAGTTCCCTATGATACCATACACCTTCGCAAGGTTGGCATTGTTTTGCCGCAACTGCTTTATCAGATATATATGCTTGTGCCATGGCCAATGCACCATCTCGCCAAAGTTTGGTGAAAGGGAATGGTTGTGGCTCTCCCAATGCTCTGTGATGTACCACCCAGCGTCTGACATTTGCAACGGCAAGACCTTGTGTTCTTAACACCAACTTTACCCTGCATATGTAATCAATATTTTTAGAATGCAGAAACTACAGAATAACTGCAACTAATAATAATCGAATTGACGCGAGTTGGGCAGGGTGGTCTGCTCGGTGCGGCAGCACCTATCCTCAGCCTGCAAATGCAGCCAACTCACATATTAAGTGCCTGAATTCAGTAAGCAGTATTTTCTCAATTAAACTGTCTGGGTTCAGTAAGCATGATTCTGTTTATTGACTGCAAATCCCTAGTTGTTCTAAAGCCATGATTTATCCACTCATCCAAACTTTTCTGTAAATCCCTAGTTTACTCACAGCAAGAACAATTCTAGCACTAAGCTAGTTGTTCTAACGCAGCCAACTCACATTTTAAGTGCCTGAATTCAGTAAGTAGTGTTCTCTCAGTTCAACTCTCTGGGTTTAGTAAGCATTATTCTACTTATTGACTGCAAATCCCTAGTTGTTTTAATGGCACGATTTATTCACTCATCCCAACTTTTCTGTAAAATCTCTAGATTACTGACAGCAAGAACAATTCCAGCACTAACCTCTTGTTCCACAGTCACGACCTGCGGATTCATCTTCCCAACTGACAGCTCCGACGTCGGAGGCGAGCTCTCCCTCCTATCCGCCGCCGCCTCCTTGGCCGCGAAAATCTGAGTGTCTGCGCTGTCCACCGCCTGTTGCTGCTCCGCCACCTCCTACTCCTCCACCATAGCGCCTCCCGACGGCGCTTGCGGCACAGGGACCGGCACCAAGCTCTTGCCTAAATCTGCAAGGAGAGTGGATCTGATCCACCACAGACAAAATCCTTTCAGTCACCATAGCCAGCCGTCTAAGATTTGCGACGAAATTGCCAGACAAGTGAGGATCTACATACCCCTCGATTGGCTGCATCAGGAAATCCATGGTGCCTCGCAGCCGCTGCTCTTTTTCTCTACGCTGCAGGCCCGAGCTTCCAAATGAGCACCGCTCTAGGCAGAGAAGATACTGGACCCTGCATTCAATTTCCGCCTGTACCCACCGAACGGAAAGCGAACTTCCCGACGGATCAGACGGGCCCGCTGATTCTGATCCATGGCTCACCTTGTCGGCGGTGAACGGACGTAGGCTTGCCCGTTAAAGAATGCTATTTTAATGCGCCAACATGGCCCACCACCCACCCCTGCGACGTACGTATATCTCCACAGTGCGCATTTTCTAGCAGCCCACCAACGCCCGTATAAACAAATGGCTCAGATCCAGATGAGCTATCGAACGAACTGGATATCGGGCTCATTTGAGCTCGTGCCCAGTTACTCCACGTCCGTTTTTAGATCACTACTTTAGTTGTCTAAATGCTCTTATATTAATTTACAGAGGGAGTACTATCCATCGAGACGTAGGTGGCAATGTATCCATGCACACCAAAAAACAAGCAGGTAGTACTAGACCAAGCTAGCTAGCAGCCGATCTCTCTCGATCGACTCTACGTTGATTGGTTAGCTTTTATTTTCTTAGAAAATGAGGATGATCTCCGGCCTGTGCATCTGGGTGATGCATGCGGCCATTTTATTAATTATTCACACAAGATTTTAGAAAGTCATACAACAGTAAGACTAAAGCCCCTGTCTAAGCAACATTTGTCGCTATTTCTATCATGTTGATGAAGGGGCGCTGAAAATCTGGGCCTAATGCCAAACAGACCTTGCAGCCAAACCTAACATTTAAGACCTGAGATTCTAACCAGGACGTCTGCTGGGTATGGGGCACCCACCAGTCCGGTGCACTCCTCAACCAGGACGCCTGCCGGGTATGAGGTCGCAGCAGCCACCTGCCACCAATCCATTTTTAGTGTTGTACTGCTGCATTAACCTTGCCCGGTCTAGCTGCCGTTGACGCCACCACGACGCGAGACAACGCCACCATCTTGCGCTCGTCCATCATCACACGCCACCGGTGACACTCCGCTGCTCCATGTCGTTGAGACCCGCCATTGTCGACATGTCAGATACCACGCAACTCCTTCTTTTGTCCCTTCCAGCCAACACTTGCTCCAAAACGATACCCCCAGGAAGGATAACGACATTGAAAAGTCGCCATCGTCCGATCCGGTATATTCAGATATAGGGTTTCCCCAGAATATCCCGATCAAGTTGACGTGACCTGCAACGACAATGCCTCGAGAAGGGAATGACGTCCAAGACGTCGTCATCGTCCGCCATGACCGCAGTTAGGCGCGATTTTCACCGAAAGCCACGTCGTCCTGATCTCGCGGTTGGCTGGAACCGAGTGGAGTCGCGCCACGAAGACGAACGCCGACGTCGGTAAACCGGCGGAGATCCGACGTCTCCTCACCAATCCCTCCACGCGTCGCCGGTTGGCTGAAGGCCGTCCCGCGGCGGATCCAATCGGGGTTGGATCCGCAGTTGCCACCGCCACCATCTCCGCGCAGATCAGGCACCCCGTCGGATGGGGCGCTGCCACCGCCGCCGTCCATCTCAGGGTCTCTGCTCCGCCGGCAGATGGCGCTTCGGCCACCGCCGCACGGCAAGGGATCACTGCCTTCGGATCCCACAAGAAGGGCCACCCTTGCCGCCTCCGATGGGATCTTGCCGCGTCCACCCGCCCAGGTGCCTTCGGCACCGGGCCCGCCGCCACCGCGACCCTCGCCAGCGGTAGAGGGAGGCTCGAGAGGAGGCCAGCGGCGCTAGGGTTTGGAGGCCCCTAGCGTCGCCTAGGGGAAGGCTACGCGAGGGGAGGGGATGTGAACCTTTTTAGCAATAGCAGTTTCACTTTTGGGTGTCTGCAGACTGGCTAGCTAACCAAAGCTAGCGATATTATCTTAGCGACAACACGAATACACGAGGTGATTGATGGCCACAGAACCATGTCGGTCATGTTTATTTTATTTCTTTCACAATTTCAACTCCCGGTTATTACAAAGGGGCTGGGTATACCTGCCCTATACGGTGATGGATAGAAATGCTACATGGATACCATGTCGTGTTTATTTTCAACAGTTTACTAGGTGCATGAACAAATTTCGAAGCAAAATCGACGAGTGCTTCTGGCAGCTCTTTGTGTAGTGCGCGTATAAGCACTGACTTTTCACAAAAAAAAGTAAGCACTGACTAGGATATTAACATACTGACTTGTTGTATACTATCGATCTGAGTATGTACTGTCCCATGTATTATGGATGTACATCGGCGACCTTATTAACTACCATGCACCCTGCTATTACCAAACGCGCTTCTCCAGGGACAAATAGAGTAGATCTACCAGGCTTGCCATCTAGACAGAGTCGCATACTAAAGCTAAACTATCACGTAAAATTTTGGTCACACATCACATGAGGGGTAAAATGGACGAAAGTGTTATAATAGGCATAAAATTTAGACACCGTGTTAGATAGAAAAGGAAAAAATTTCCAGTGTCAAATAAGGAAACAACATTTAAAATAGTGTT
>NC_057801.1:346620776-346632152 GCF_018294505.1 Triticum aestivum
GTGAGAGAGGGGTTATATGGCCTCTTGGCCGTCACTACTGGAAACAGCTTCTTTGTCGTCCGCCATGGCAGACGGCAAAGGCATAGATCCCGGTGAAGGAAATATGCCCTAGAGCCAATAATAAAGTTATTATTTATTTTCTTATTTCACGATAAATGTTTATTATTCATGCTAGAATTGTATTAACCGGAAACATAATACATGTGTGAATACATAGACAAACATAGTGTCACTAGTATGCGTCTACTTGACTAGCTCATTGATCAAAAATGGTTGAGTTTCCTAACCATGGATATGAGTTATCATTTGATCAGTGGGATCACATCATTAGAAGAATGATGTGATTGACTTGACCCATTTCGTTAGCATATCACTTGATCGTTTAGTATGTTACTATTGCTTTCTTCATGACTTATACATGTTTCTATAACTATGAGATTATGTAACTCCCGCTTACCGGAGGAACACTTTGTGTGCTACCAAACGTCACAACGTAACTGGATGATTATAAAGGTGCTCTACAGGTGTCTCCGAAGGTATTTGTTGAGTTGACGTATTTCGAGATTAGGATTTGTCACTCCGATTGTCGGAGAGGTATCTCTGGGCCCTCTCGGTAATGCACATCACTATAAGCCTTGCAAGCAATGTAGCTAATGAGTTAGTTACGGGATGATGCATTACGTAATGAGTAAAGAGACTTGCTGGTAACGAGATTGAACTAGGTATTGAGATACCGACGATCGAATCTCGGGCAAGTAACATACCGATGACAAAGGGAACAACGTATGTTGTTATGCGGTTTGACCGATAAAGATCTTCGTAGAATATGTGGGAGCCAATATGAGCATCTAGGTTGCGCTATTTATTATTGACCAGAGACGTGTCTCGGTCATGTCTACATAGTTCTTGAACCCATAGGGTCCGCACGCTAAAGGTTCGATGATGGTTATATTATGAGTTTATGTGTTTTGATGTACCGAAGGTAGTTCGGAGTCCTGAATGTGATCACGGACATGATGAGGAGTCTCGAAATGGCCGAGACATAAAGATTGATATATTGGACGACTATATTTGGACACCGGAATGGTTCCGGGTGAGATTGGGACAATACCGGAGCACGGGGAGGTTATCAGAACCCCCCGGGAGGTATATGGGCCTTAATGGGCTTTAGTGGAAATGAGGGGAAAGGATCAAGGGAGGGGGTGCGCCCCCCCAAGCCCAATCCGAATTGGGAGGGGGCCGCCCCCCCCCCTTTCGTGCCCCCTCCACCATAATATCGTAGCGGTGCTTAGGCGAAGCCCTGCGTCGGTAGAATATCATCATCGTCACCACGCCGTGCTGCTGACGGAACTCTCCCTCAAAGCTCAGCTGGATCGGAGTTTGAGGGATGTCATCGAGTTGAACGTGTGCTGAACTCGGAGGTGCCGTACGTTCGGTACTTGATCGGTCGGATCGTGAAGACGTATGACTACATCAACCGCGTTGTGCTAACGCTTCCGCTTACGGTCTATGAGGGTGCGTGGACAACACTCTCCCCTCTCGTTGTTATGCATCACCATGATCTTGCGTGTGCGTAGGATTTTTTTTGAAATTACTATGTTCCCCAACAGTGGCATCAGAGCCTGATTTTATGCGTAGATGTTATATGCACGAGTAGAACACAAGTGAGTTGTGGGAGATACAAGTCATATTGCTTACCAGCATGTCATACTTTGGTTTGGCGGTATTGTTGGATGAAGCGGCCCGGACCGACATTACGCGTACGCTTACGCGAGACTGGTTTTACCGCCGTACTTTGCACACAGGTGACTAACGGGTGTCAGTTTCTCCAACTTTAGTTGAACCTAGTGTGGCTACGCCCGGTCCTTGAGAAGGTTAAAACAATACTAACTTGATGAATTATCGTTGTGGTTTTGATACGTAGATAAGAACGGTTCTTGCTCAGCCCGTAGCAGCCACGTAAAACTTGCAACAACAAAGTAGAGGACGTCTAACTTGTTTTTGCAGGGCATGTTGTGATGTGATATGGTCAAGGCATGATGCTATATTTTATTGTATGAGATGATCATGTTTTGTAACCGAGTTATCGGCAACTGGCAGGAGCCATATGGTTGTCGCTTTATTGTATGCAATGCAATCGCCCTGTAATTGCTTTACTTTATCATTAAGCGGCAGCGATAGTCGTAAAAGCAATAGTTGGCAAGACGACAACAATGCTACGATGGAGATCAAGGTGTCGCGCCGGTGACGATGGTGATCATGACGGTGCTTCGGAGATGGAGATCACAAGCACAAGATGATGATGGCCATATCATATCACTTATATTGATTGCATGTGATGTTTATCTTTTATGCATCTTATCTTGCTTTGATTGACGGTAGCATTATAAGATGATCTCTCACTAAATTTCAAGATAAAAGTGTTCTCACTGAGTATGCACCGTTGCCAAAGTTCGTCGTGCCCAGACACCATGTGATAATCGGGCGTGATAAGCTCTACGTCCATCTACAACGGGTGCAAGCCAGTTTTGCAGACGCAGAATACTCAGGTTAAACTTGACGAGCCTAGATATGCAGATATGGCCTCAGAACACTAAGACCAAAAGGTCAAGCGTGAATCATATAGTAGATATAATCAACATAGTGATGTTCACCATTGAAAACTACTCCATTTCACGTGATGATCGGTTATGGTTTAGTTGATTTGGATCACGTGATCACTTAGATGATTAGAGGGATGTCTATCTAAGTGGGAGTTCTTAAGTAATATGATTAATTGAACTTGAATTTATCATGAACTTAGTACCTGATAGTATTTTGCTTGTCTATGTTTGTTGTAGATAGATGGCCCATGCTGTTGTTCCGTTGAATATTAATGCGTTCCTTGAGAAAGCAAAGTTGAAAGATGATGGTAGCAATTACACGGACTGTGTCTGTAACTTGAGGATTATCCTCATTGTTGCACAGAAGAATTACGTCCTGGAAGCACCGCTGGGTGCCAGGCCTGCTGCAGATGCAACTGACGACGTGAAGAACGTCTGGCAAAGCAAAGCTGATGACTACTCGATAGTTCAGTATGCCATGCTTTACGGCTTAGAACCGGGACTTCAACGATGTTTTGAACATCATGGAGCATATGAGATGTTCCAGGAGTTGAAGTTAATATTTCAAGCAAATGCCCGGATTGAGAGATATGAAGTCTCCAATAAGTTCTACAGCTGCAAGATGGAGGAGAATAATTCTGTCAGTGAGCATATACTTAGAATGTCTGGGTATAACAATCACTTGATTCAACTGGGAGTTAATCTTCCGGATGATAGTGTCATTGACAGAATTCTTCAATCACTGCCACCAAGCTACAAGAGCTTCGTGATGAACTATAACATGCAAGCTATGGATAAGACAATTCCCGAGCTCTTCGCAATGCTAAAGGCTGCGGAGCTAGAAATTAAAAAGGAGCATCAAGTGTTGATGGTCAATAAGACCACCAGTTTCAAAAAAAAGGGCAAAGGGAAGAAGAAGGGGAACTTCAAAAAGAACAGCAAACAAGTTGCTACTCAAGAGAAGAAACCCAAGTATGGACCTAAGCTTGAGACTGAGTGCTTCCACTGCAAGCAGACTGGTCACTGGAAGCGGAACTACCCCAAGTATTTGGCGGATAAGAAGGATGGCAAGGTGAACGAAGGTATATGTGATATACATGTTATTGATGTGTACCTTACCAGAGCTTGCAGTAGCACCTGAGTATTTGATACTGGTTCTGTTGCTAATATTTGCAACTCAAAACAGGAACTACAGATTAAGCAAACACTGGCTAAGGACGAGGTGATGATGCGCGTGGGAAATGGTTCCAAAGTCGATGTGATCGCCGTCGGCACGCTACCTCTACATCTACCTTCGGGATTAGTTTTAGACCTAAATAATTGTTATTTGGTGCCAGCGTTGAGCATGAACATTATATCTGGATCTTGTTTGATGTGAGATGGTTATTCATTTAAATTTGAGAATAATGGTTGTTCTATTTATATGAGTAATATCTTTTATGGTCATGCACCCTTGAAGAGTGGTCTATTTTTGTCGAATCTCGATAGTAGTGACACACATATTCATAATGTTGAAGCCAAAAGATGCAGAGTTGATAATGATAGTGCAACTTATTTGTGGCACTGCCATTTGGGCCATATGGGTGTAAAGCGCATGAAGAAACTCTATACTGATGGACTTCTGGAATCACTTGATACTTGCAAACCATGCCTCATGGGCAAGATGACTAAAACGCCGTTCTCCGGAACTATGGAGCGAGCAACTAATTTGTTGGAGATCATACATACTGATGTATGTGGTCCAATGAATGTTGAGGCTCGCGGTGGGTATCGTTATTTCCTGACCTTCACAAATGATTTAAGCAGATGTGGGTATATCTACAGGGGCGGAGCTGGGCCCCGGGCACCCAGGGCCCAGGCCCAAGGCGTGCAAATATTTACAGGCTATAATTATATAGGTTTCTTTGCAGGCCCGGGGTACAGCCCAATAAATAAAGAAGGCCCATAGTCTTGCTACGCTGTCTTTGCCGAAACAAATGCACGTACGAGGCAACCCAGAACCACCCACGATCCAACTCTGCGCACGATCCATGAGGATGAAGAGACGCAGCGCCAACACTGTCTTGCTAAAAATAAGGAGACGCAACCCTCGCGCGGCCGCCGCCGAGTCGCACGCAGGCAGGACGGGGGGTACGATTAATCTCTCGACTGACCAGCGTTCGCGCCGCCATCCGCCGTGGCTTCGTCTCCGGCCCGCCCCCCACTTTCCCCCGGCTCTGGCATCTGGGCTCCGGCCGCCGCATCCTGTCCCGTGCGTTGACAGCCAGCGTGGGCGTGGCGCGTCATCCCCTGCCCGCTGTTTCACTGCAAGCTGCTTCACCTTGTATTTTCTTTGATGCTTTCTATGTTTTCTCACTGAAGCTTTGCACAATTCTACTTACAACATGTTTTACTTGTATGATGTATCAGTGTGTAAACTACTTCGAACTGAAATTTAATTCAAATAATGTGTACGTATGCAGTCATATATCTAGGGTATTTTGATGTAATTGCCAATTTTATTTAATATTATAGAAAAGAAAGGTAAAAGATCTACTCAATTGTTACGATGCATTGCTTGTCTTGATCCAAAAAACTTATGTAGGTCTCGCATATGACTTTTACCTTGTCGAAGTGGTAAGTTTTTATATGTGTATCAATGATAATTGTTTCTATGATGTTTATGCTTTCTCTTTTAAAATTAGCTTTTGATGCCTTGAAGTTGTTGGCTCTTCTTCCACCATTGATGAAGTTATGCGAGGCGTTGAGGAAGCAAACCATTGATTCGGTACTTTTTTATCACATACTATACTTTGTAGTTTTTGCCACGTTTTTTTATCTATTTTGTTGTATCGTTAAGCATTGAGTTTAAATTTTAAATATTTCGTGCAATTGAGCTATATTTTGTTTGGGGTATCTTTTGAGGTAGCTAAATGCCTTATGGACATTAAGTTTTTACCTTACGGCAAAACAAAAAAAAAGTTTGGGCCCGGGGCTTGCTCCAATCCTGGCTCCGCCACTGTATATCTACTTAATGAAACATAAGTCTGAAATATTTGAAAAGTTCAAAGAATTTCAGAGTGAAGTTGAAAATCATCATAACAAGAAAATAAAGTTTCTACGATCTGATTGTGGAGGAGAATATTTGAGTTAAGAGTTTGGTCTACATTTAGAACGATGCGGAATAGTTTTGCAACTCATGCCACCCGAAACACCACAACGTAATGGTGTGTCCGAACGTCGTAATCGTACTTTACTAGATATGGTGTGATCTATGATGTCTCTTACTGATTTACCGCTATCATTTTGGGGTTATGCTTTAGAGACGGCTGCATTCACGTTAAATAGGGCACCATCAAAATCTGTTGAGATGACGCCTTATGAACTGTGGTTTGGCAAGAAACCAAAGTTGTCGTTTCTTAAAGTATGGGGCTACGATGCTTATGTGAAAAAACTTCAACCTGATAAGCTCGAACCCAAATCGGAGAAATGTGTCTTCATAGGATACCCAAAGGAAACTGTTGGGTACACCTTCTATCACAGATCCGAAGGTAAGACATTCGTTGCCAAGAATGGATCCTTTCTAGAGAAGGAGTTTCTCTCGAAAGAAGTGAGTGAGAGGAAAGTAGAACTTGATGAGGTAACTGTACATGCTCCCTTATTGGAAAATACTTCATCACAGAAACCGGTTCCTGTGACGACTACACCAATTAGTGAGGAAGCTAGTGATATTGATCATGAAACTTCAGATCAAGTTACTACCGGACCTCGTAGGTCAACCCGAGTAAGATCCGCACCAGAGTGGTACGGTAATCCTATTTTGGAGGTCATGTTACTTGACCGTGGTGAACCTACGGACTATGAGGAAGCGATGATGAGCCCAGATTCCGCAAAATGGCTTGAGGCCATGAAATCTGAGATGGGATCCATGTATGAGAACAAAGTATGGACTTTGGTTGACTTGCCCAATGATCGGCAAGCCATCGAGAATAAATGGATCTTCAAGAAGAAGACTAACGCTGATGGTAATGTTACTGTCTACAAAGCTCGATTGTTGCAAAAGGTATTCAACAAGTTCAAGGGGTTGACTATGATGAGACTTTATCACCCGTAGCGATGCTTAAGTCTGTCCGAATCATGTTAGCAATTGCCGCATTTTATGATTATGAAATTTGGCAAATGGGTGTCAAAACTGCATTCCTGAATGGATTTCTAGAAGAAGAGTTGTATATGATGCAACCAGAAGGTTTTGTCGATCCAAAAGGTGCTAACAAAGTGTGCAAGCTCCATCGATCCATTTATGGACTGCTGCAAGCCTCTCGGAGTTGGAATAAATGCTTTGATAGTGTGATCAAAGCATATGGTTTTATACAGACTTTTGGAGAAGCCTGTATTTACAAGAAAGTGAGTGGGAGCTCTGTAGCATTTCTAATATTATATGTGGATGACATATTGTTGATTGGAAATGATATAGAATTTCTGGATAGCATAAAAGGATACTTGAATAAAAGTTTTTCAATGAAAGACCTCAGTGAAACTGCTTATATATTGGGCATCAAGATCTATAGAGATAGATCAAGACGCTTAATTGGACTTTCACAAAGTACATACCTTGATAAAGTTTTGAAAAAAAATTCAAAATGGATCAAGCAAAGAAAGGGTTCTTGCCTGTAATACAAGGTGTGAAATTGAGTCACACTGAATGCCCGACCACTGCAGAAGATAGAGAGAAAATGAAAGATGTTCCCTATGATTCAGCCATAGGCTCTATCATGTATGCAATGCTGTGTACCAGACCTGATGTGTGCCTTGCTATTAGTTTAGCAGGGAGGTACCAAAGTAATCCAGGAGTGGATCACTGGACAGCGGTCAAGAACATCTTGAAATACCTGAAAAGGACTAAGGATATGTTTCTCGTTTATGGAGGTGACAAAGAGATAGTCGTAAATGATTACGTCGATGCAAGCTTTGACACTGATCCGGATGATTCTAAATCACAAATCGGATACGTGTTTATATTGAACGGTGGAGCTGTCACTTGGTGCAGTTCTAAACAAAGCGTCGTGGCGGGATCTACATATGAAGCGGAGTACATAGCTGCTTTGGAAGCAACAAATGAAGGAGTCTGGATGAAGGAGTTCATGTCCGATCTAGGTGTCATACCTAGTGCATCGGGTCCAATGAAAATCTTTTGTGACAATACTGGTGCAATTGCCTTGGCAAAGGAATCCAGATTTCACAAGAGAACCAAGCACATCAAGAGACGCTTCAATTCCATCCGGGACCAAGTCCAGGTGGGAGACATAGAGATTTGCAAGATACATACGGATCTGAATGTTGCAGACCCGTTGACTAAGCCTCTTCCACGAGCAAAACATGATCAGCACCAAGACTCCATGGGTGTTAGAATCATTACTGTGTAATCTATATTATTGACTCAAGTGCAAGTGGGAGACTGAAGGAAATATGCCCTAGAGGCAATAATAAAGTTATTATTTATTTCCTTATTTCATGACAAATGTTTATTATTCATGCTAGAATTGTATTAACCGGAGACATAATACATGTGTGAATACATAGACAAACATAGTGTCACTAGTATGCCTCTACTTGACTAGCTCATTGATCAAAGATGGTTGAGTTTCCTAACCATGGATATGAGTTATCATTTGATCAGTGGGATCACATCATTAGAAGAATGATGTGATTGACTTGACCCATTTCGTTAGCTTAGCACTTGATCGCTTAGTATATGGGCCATAATGGGCTTTAGTGGAAATGAGGGGAAAGGAGCAAGGGAGGGGGTGCACCCCCCAAGCCCAATCCGAATTGGGAGGGGGGCCGGCCCCCCTTTCCTTCCTCCCTCCTTCCTCTTCCTTCCCTCTCCCTCTCCAAATAGGAAAAGGAGGAGTCCTACTCCCGGTGGGAGTAGGACTCCCCCCTTGGGCGCGCCTCCTCCTCCTGGCGGCCCTCTCCTCCCCTCCTTTATATACGGAGGAGGGGGGCACCCCATAGACACAACAATTGATCCCTTGGATCTCTTAGCCGTGTGCGGTGCCCCCCTCCACCATAATCCACCTCGATAATATCATAGCGGCGCTTAGGTGAAGCCCTGCGTCGGTAGAACATCATCATCATCACCACGCCATCGTGCTGATGAAACTCTCCCTCAAAGCTCGGATGGATCGGAGTTCGAGGGACGTCATCGAGTTGAACGTGTGCTGAACTTGGAGGTGCCCTACGTTCGGTACTTGATCGGTCGGATCGTGAAGACATACGACTACATCAACCGCGTTGTGCTAACGCTTCCGCTTACGGTCTACGAGGGTACGTGGACAACACTCTCCCCTCTCGTTGCTATGCATCACCATGATCTTGCGTGTGCGTAGGATTTTTTTTGAAATTGCTACGTTCCCCAACACCCGGACGGCAAACATTTTTGCCGTCCGCTAGCGGGCGGCAAACTGTCCGTTTGAACAGGTGCCAGCAAATGCCTTCTTTGCCGTCTGCTTCCTAGAAACGGACGGCAAAGGATTGTGCTTTCCGCCATCCGAGGCAAGCAGACGGCAAAGAGAACAGATGGCAGTGGGGTGGGGTGAGAGTCATTAGGGGGTTGACGGCGCTCTTTGCCGTCCGCTGGAAGACGGCAAAGAGCTCAGCTAGGCCATCACTGGGAAGCTGCCACGTGGCCAACTATGCCGTCTGCCAGCGGACGACAAAGTGACCAAATAGGCAGCCAGTGTTACCAGTTTCTAGAGGTGGCTGCCACGTGTCCTCTTTGCCGTCCGTTAGCAGACGGGAAAGAGGCTATATATCCCTTGTTTTTATTTATATCCATTTAATTTCATAGGAATTCACAAACAGATATACATATATATATTTTTTCATAGGCACAGCAGACATATGATGTATCCAACACATAGCTCCATCCATGACAACATACATATACATAAGAAACACAATTCCATCCATACATATTACAGTAATATCACAATGTTCATCCAACACATTGTTCCATGCATCCATATAACAAGTTCTACATTTTTCATCGATACAAACCAAAACAAGAACAGGGAAACAAGCACTCCATCCATGCATTTCTTCTTCTTCTTCTTCTTCTTCTTCTTCTTCTTCTTCTTCTTCTTCTTCTTCTTCTTCTTCTTCTTCTTCTTCTTCTTCTTCTTCTTCTTCTTCTTCTTCTGCTTCTTCTTCCTCAGCCACCACCATCTGTTGCCCATCGTTAGCCTGCACCTCCTCATCCCCACTATGCTCCTCTTCTTCCCCACTCCATTCTAGATCATCCTCGTTGCTGCTTTTGCTGCAGCCAGAGTCGCTGCTGCTTGGCTGTAGCCAGAGTTGCTGCTGCCGCTCCCATTGCCTGACCAAATGCAATAATGACCGTTAACAATCATTGTGAGACAAAGCCAAATGTATAGGAAGAAGAGGCAGAACATACTGGCATCATCCTCGTCCTGGTAGCGCATGCGACACATAGTCGTGTTGAACACCTTCATGGTGAGCATGGCGTCGCCGTCGTACCTGAAGAGAAGGAAGTACCCGTGCCGCAGGTCGTAGGCACGGTAGAACTGCTCCCAACCATGACACAGGTACATGTGGCCATACCTGATCACCAACTCCACGTCCCAATGCCTGCGAAGCCCGCTGCCGGCCTGTCGTAGCTTCACATTCTTTAGCCGATGGCCGTCCAGCATCTTCATAAGAGTGTCAGGCAGCCTCTGCAGCGTGGGTCAAGGAGTGATGTAGCAAATAGCAGAGTTATCATAAAGAGATGGGTGAAGGGGAGATCTCTCCTTTTATATAACTGCCTCCTGGAGGAATTCTCAAGTATGATAGTGAAGAACTCGAAAGCATCCAACTCGTACTCCAGTGTGGCAGAGCGCAGCCTGCGGTGGCAGCCTCCCCCATCTCTGATAAGCAGCAGAAGATACCAATTAGTAATGCTCATGTTTCAAATTGATCATAGACAAATAGATCATAGGTACATTAGTAGTAATATTGTGGTCATCACCAATAAATCATTAGAGGATAAATGCAGTAATATTGACCAAGAATTATTAAGTTCCAAATTGCATATATTTACTTGAATTTTCCACAAAATGGCAACCTTTGCATGTGCATAATTCTAAATTGTACTGAATGGCAGCTCAACTAAACTAAACTGAACTACGGTCCAGAACTGAACACTTGAGCAGAAATCAACAATACAAAGTGGCAAATTATTTCGGTTGCTTGCTTCTTCAGACTCTCGCTAAAATTAGGCATGGGATTTCACTAAACAAAAAGTGTATCACCATAACCCAGTAAAATTATCATCTGGGACTGGTCTCTGTAGTTTAAACAAGGAAGCAAGATCTTTCTTTCAAATTATCATCATAGTTGTAAATTAACTATATGAGCAAGATTACCATGCTACAATGATCACAGTACACAAAACACAAGTGATTCACACTCAATATTCTGTAACAATCCCAGTTCACACAATATACAACCTGAATTTAATAGCTAGTCACTTTGTCATTAATAGAATCTGAATTCAAACTTTGTTGTTTCTGCCTAACTGATACTAAAAACACTAGTACAACTACATTCCTAAGCATCTTCTAGACCACATATGAACCACCGACAAACCTAAACCACCACCAAATTCGCACCAATAATAGGAACAAATCATGCTATAAAGAAATGGAGGAAGGGGGAATTTTTCACCGTACCTCGCTTCGACATCTTCTAAGAGGGGGCGGTACCCGGTGGCGGCAGTGGAGGGGGAAGGACG
>NC_057801.1:346632613-346634668 GCF_018294505.1 Triticum aestivum
GGAAGGGGCGGCGGGGGTGCGGTGGAGGTCGGGGCGCCGCAGGGGAGGGGTGCGGGGCGGCCGGCTACGCAGACGGGGTCGGCGGCGGCGGCGGCGGGTGTGGGTGGGGAGGGAATGAGAGAGTGGGAGAAGAGAGAGAGGACGGGGCGGGACGACGGTTAACGTACCCGCCTCTTTGCCGTCGGCCAACGATCGACAAAGAGGTAGGGCCAATGGGCTGTAGTTGGTTAAACAATAACTGGACCCACCCACCTCTTTGCCGTCTGCTAGCGGGCGGCAAAGATTCTTTGCCGTCAGCCAGCAGACGGCAAAGAATTGTTTGATGGCAAAGACCTTGTTTGCCATCAGCCAGTTCTTTGCCGTCCATTTTCTTGTGGCTGACGGCAAAGACCTTCTTTTCCGTCAGCCAGCAGACGACAAAGAGTTGGCAGACGGCAAATAAGCTAATTCCAGTAGTGCGTGGCTGCTTCACAGGCGCCAGATGTGCGGCCCGACTCGGGGCACCAGATGTCCAACGGGGTGGTGGTCCACATCTGCATCGGTACTGGACTCCTCACGCCTGATTTTCAGAGAGGCACCTGATGTCCGGCTTGTCGCAGGGCATCGGATGTCTGGGGGTTGTCCGGATGTTGGACCATTGTAGATTCACCTAGCGCCTGTTTTGCTCTGGTCTTCCATTGTTTGCTGGCGCCAGATGTCCGTGCTTCGGCCAGACTCCTGACCGTTGTAGCTTAGTGGCGACTCCACTTGAGTCACTTCTTGATCCGCATCCATAGTGACTTGTCCTATGCTCCGAGATTCTCCATGATCATCTCCTTGGTACCTAAGCACACATAGTGTCTTTGCTTGAGGTAGTAACCATGTCTCACATGAGGAAAGTGAAGGTTCATAGAGGAGTGAGTTAACCTTGGCTTCGATAGCTCTTGCACGAGCTCTTCTCCTCGGTCCACTCGGTGTCTCAGGTGACAGGTGACGATGGCATGTCCATGGGGATGGTCGTAGGATGCTACGCATCATCTCCCCCCTCGGGAAAGATCCGCTTTCGGATCGTGAACCTCATCACCATGGAAACAGTAGACATGGACGGACTTGTAGTTGGACGAAGTGGATGTCGTGGCGCCGTCAAAGTACTCCAAAATATCTCTAGAATGGTATACATCAAAAAGGGCAAACACAAGGGACACTTTGAAATACAATGGTTAGCGCACACAAGGTGTCCATCAACTAAGCATGAGTTCGTCCGACAAGATTGTTTGTGACAAGGCGCTTGAAGCATCAGAAAATGATATGTAAAGCATTCATGGGAGCAAATTCATTTGTTGTGCACACAAAAGTGTTGTGAATGTGATTAATGCGACCATTGTGCAAAATGATGTCATAGGGAGAAGGTTTATCAAAAGTATGAACATGGCAATTGTTGCTCAAAATGATGGTTTTATCATGCAATTAATTATGGACAATGTGAGCATTATGTGTAAATGTGCCATTAAGGTAGATCACAACAAATTTGCTAAGGAAGTGCACACACTCATATATCATGAAATATGTGGAAAGACAAGATGCATCAAGCCATTCATAATGTGGGTCAATCCGTTCATAAAGAGCAAATTCGTTGTGGAACAAACGTTCAAGCATGTACATCATGGAGGTGTTGGTGTAATATGTCAAAAGTTTCTTGTCATACATATTTCTCCCTTAGTGGAGAATAATGTTGGGGAACGTAGCATGCAACTTCAAAAAAATTCCTACGCTCACGCAAGATCTATCTAGGAGATGCATAGCAACTAGAGGGGGAGAGTGTGTCTACGTACCCTCGCAGACCAAAAGCGGAAGCGTTTGACAACGCGGTTGATGTAGTCGAACTTCTTCTAGCTCCGACCGATCAAGTACCAAACGTATGGCACCTCCGAGTTGTACACACATTCAGCTCGATGATGTTCCTCGCCCTCTTGATCTAGCAAGGTGTCGAGGAAGTAGATGAGTTCTGTCATCACGAGGCATGGTGACGGTGATGGTGAAGTGATCCGCGCAGGGCTTCGCCTATGCACCGTGATA